>NW_026636989.1:0-264 GCF_028554395.1 Pezoporus wallicus
AACCAAAAAATGATTAAAACGACTTAGAAAATGGAAATAAAAAAAGGGTTAGTAATGGCCAAAAGTGGCTCAAAACATATTCGAAAGTCACAAGAATTCATAGCAAACAAGGGAAAAACTGGTTTAAATTTGATAGAAATGGGGAAAAATGGGTTAGAAATGAGCGAAAAACTCTGAAACCAGGAAAGAATTGGGCAAAAATTACCAAGGAAAAAAAAAGCTTAAAAGGAGTTTAAGGATAGAAACTAAACGAAAAAATGCTTA
>NW_026636991.1:0-267 GCF_028554395.1 Pezoporus wallicus
TGAATGCACCAATGTAAAAGGGATTGTGTGCTGAACAGGTCCAGCACCAGCTTTCAATCCTGGCTCTTCTGCTGTGGGAGCAGAGGCCAAACGTTCGTGCTGTACTAACTGTGCTGCTGGGCAGCTGAGAGACACCACCTGAGAATTTGGATTCAAATGGACTTTTAGGTATGAAACCGAGGAGAGACTGCAATGATGGTGACCCCCTTGCAAAGCTGCTTGTGTGCTGAAGAAGCAGAGCACTAGCTTTCCCTGCTGCTCCTTCTG
>NW_026636992.1:0-2674 GCF_028554395.1 Pezoporus wallicus
GGTCCCATTGCCCGTGTTTGGGGTCCCATTGCCCGTGTTTGGGGTCCCATTGCCCGTGTTTGGGGTCCCATTGCCCATGTTTGGGGTCCCATTGCCCGTGTTTGGGGTCCCATTGCCCGCGTTTGGGGTGCCATTGCCAGCGTTTGGGGTCCCATTGCCCATGTTTGGGGTGCCATTGCCCGCGTTTGGGGTCCCATTGCCCGTGTTTGGGGTCCCATTGCCCATGTTTGGGGTGCCATTGCCCGCGTTTGGGGTCCCATTGCCCATGTTTGGGGTCCCATTGCCCATGTTTGGGGTCCCATTGCCCGCGTTTGGGGTGCCATTGCCCGCGTTTGGGGTCCCATTGCCCGTGTTTGGGGTCCCATTGCCCATGTTTGGGGTCCCATTGCCCGCGTTTGGGGTCCCATTGCCCGCGTTTGGGGTCCCATTGCCCGCGTTTGGGGTCCCATTGCCCGCGTTTGGGGTGCCATTGCCCGCGTTTGGGGTCCCATTGCCCGCGTTTGGGGTCCCATTGCCCATGTTTGGGGTCCCATTGCCCGCGTTTGGGGTCCCATTGCCCATGTTTGGGGTGCCATTGCCCGCGTTTGGGGTGCCATTGCCAGCGTTTGGGGTCCCATTGCCCATGTTTGGGGTCCCATTGCCCGCGTTTGGGGTCCCATTGCCCATGTTTGGGGTCCCTTTGCCCGCGTTTGGGGTCCCATTGCCCATGTTTGGGGTGCCATTGCCCGCGTTTGGGGTGCCATTGCCCATATTTGGGGTCCCTTTGCCTGCGTTTGGGGTCCCATTGCCCATGTTTGGGGTCCCATTGCCCGCGTTTGGGGTGCCATTGCCCATATTTGGGGTCCTTTGCCTGCGTTTGGGGTGCCATTGCCTGCGTTTGGGGTCCCATTGCCCATGTTTGGGGTCCCATTGCCCGCGTTTGGGGTCCCATTGCCCATGTTTGGGGTCCCATTGCCCGCGTTTGGGGTCCCATTGCCCATGTTTGGGGTGCCATTGCCCGCGTTTGGGGTCCCATTGCCAGCGTTTGGGGTCCCATTGCCCATGTTTGGGGTCCCATTGCCCGCGTTTGGGGTCCCATTGCCCATGTTTGGGGTCCCATTGCCCGCGTTTGGGGTCCCATTGCCCATGTTTGGGGTGCCATTGCCCGCGTTTGGGGTCCCATTGCCCGTGTTTGGGGTCCCATTGCCCATGTTTGGGGTGCCATTGCCCGCGTTTGGGGTCCCATTGCCCATGTTTGGGGTCCCATTGCCCATGTTTGGGGTCCCATTGCCCGCGTTTGGGGTGCCATTGCCCGCGTTTGGGGTCCCATTGCCCGTGTTTGGGGTCCCATTGCCCATGTTTGGGGTCCCATTGCCCGCGTTTGGGGTCCCATTGCCCGCGTTTGGGGTCCCATTGCCTGCGTTTGGGGTCCCATTGCCCGCGTTTGGGGTGCCATTGCCCGCGTTTGGGGTGCCATTGCCCGCGTTTGGGGTCCCATTGCCCATGTTTGGGGTCCCATTGCCCGTGTTTGGGGTCCCATTGCCCATGTTTGGGGTCCCATTGCCCGCGTTTGGGGTCCCATTGCCCATGTTTGGGGTGCCATTGCCCGCGTTTGGGGTGCCATTGCCAGCGTTTGGGGTCCCATTGCCCATGTTTGGGGTCCCATTGCCCGCGTTTGGGGTCCCATTGCCCATGTTTGGGGTCCCTTTGCCCGCGTTTGGGGTCCCATTGCCCATGTTTGGGGTGCCATTGCCCGCGTTTGGGGTGCCATTGCCCATATTTGGGGTCCCTTTGCCTGCGTTTGGGGTCCCATTGCCCATGTTTGGGGTCCCATTGCCCGCGTTTGGGGTGCCATTGCCCATATTTGGGGTCCCTTTGCCTGCGTTTGGGGTGCCATTGCCTGCGTTTGGGGTCCCATTGCCCATGTTTGGGGTCCCATTGCCCGCGTTTGGGGTCCCATTGCCCATGTTTGGGGTCCCATTGCCCGCGTTTGGGGTCCCATTGCCCATGTTTGGGGTGCCATTGCCCGCGTTTGGGGTGCCATTGCCAGCGTTTGGGGTCCCATTGCCCAGGTTTGGGGTCCCATGTTTGGGGTCCCATTGCCCATGTTTGGGGTCCCATTGCCCGCGTTTGGGGTCCCATTGCCCATGTTTGGGGTGCCATTGCCCGCGTTTGGGGTGCCATTGCCCATATTTGGGGTCCCTTTGCCTGCGTTTGGGGTCCCATTGCCCATGTTTGGGGTCCCATTGCCTGCGTTTGGGGTCCCATTGCCCATGTTTGGGGTGCCATTGCCCGCGTTTGGGGTGCCATTGCCCATATTTGGGGTCCCTTTGCCTGCGTTTGGGGTCCCATTGCCCATGTTTGGGGTCCCATTGCCTGCGTTTGGGGTGCCATTGCCCATATTTGGGGTCCCTTTGCCTGCGTTTGGGGTGCCATTGCCTGCGTTTGGGGTCCCATTGCCCATGTTTGGGGTCCCGTTGCCCACGTGTGGGTCCCATTGCTCGCGTGTGGGGTCCCATTACATGCGTGTGGGGTCCCATCGCACACATGCGGTCCCAGTGCCACTGTCCTGATGTGTCTCTGCCCCATGGTGACCGGGGGCAGGCTCATGGGGACACCTTGGGGAGCTGAAGCGCTGGGGCTGGGGTGTGGGTCCGAGCACCCCCATTGCACTGGGGGGCGCAGCGGCACCATG
>NW_026636993.1:0-26789 GCF_028554395.1 Pezoporus wallicus
CATCCATCCATCCACCCCTCTGTCCCTCCATCCCTCCTTCCCTCCATCCACCCTTCCATCCCTCTATCCCGCCATCCCTCTATCCTCTGTTACCCTGGACTGTGTTGCAGGGATGCAACTGGGGCAGCATCCGGGAAGCCCCCTACATATCCCCATCCCAATGGAAGGGATTCCCAAGAATTCGTCCTGGGGCTGGGGGAAGACCCCAGACCAGCACAGGGATGGGGTGACAGGGACATCAGCATCACCCATCCCATGGCAGAGCAAAGTGGGACCTGATGCTTTCAGGAGCCTCTCCCTGCCCCCGTGCCTCAGTTTCCCCACTCTGCCTGTACCGGCCCCGTTGCCAGCTCCCTGTTGCTAGCACAGAGCCAGGCCTGGGCTATATTTAACCGCTGCAGCCATGGACCATGCAACCGGAGCAGGGAGGGGGGATCATCCCTTGGGAATGGGAGCAGGGCCTGGGGGCTCCGGGATGAATCACAGCTCGGGGCTATGGGCACCGGCTGCTGGGGCTCAGCTTGGGGGGCCTGAGGGGGCCTCGGCAATTCCCTATGGATGCTGGGGGGTGGGGAGGGATGTGGTGTCACCGTGGTGCTGGAGAGGTTGCAAAGGCGGGGATGGATGGGGAGAAGCAATGGTGAGTGCATGGATACGGGGTAAGGAGGTCCTGGACCAGCATCTTCCTCTGCAAAGAGGATATGGGGTGGGAGAAAGGGATGGGGAAAGGCAGAGCTGGGCATGGGAGAGGATCTGGCGTCCCTGCCTGTCCCCATGGCCCCAAACCTGGTTTGGGGATAAGCAGGGGCCTTGGGGACACAAGGATCAGGCTGGGGATACAGGAATAGGTGATGACAGGGACATAGATGTGGTTTGCCCTTTGCTGTCACACACGGGGGGATCCAAAGGCTGTGGCTGCATCCCATGGGAAGAACCCAAGGAGGGAGGATGTGAGTCCCTGCAGGGTCACCATCCCACCCCATCTGCCACCAGATATAGGCTTAGGGCAAGGAAATAACTGTGGAAACGGGGAGGGGGTCCCTACCTCAGACCCCAACTGGCTGCATCCTTCGCTCTTGAGCATCCCTATCCATTTGCTGGGATGCAGTGTGTGCCCATGGATAGGGATGGCTCCTGGGGGATGTGGGTACCAGGAAGGGATGTGATGCTGTGGACACAGAGATCTGCACACTCAGCATCTCGGATGCTCTTAATCTGATTTGGGATTTTCCCAGCTCAGGAGTGAAATGGTCCAGACGGAGCGATGTCCAGCTCCATCCCGCAGGCGATCGCTCATGCTGGGGGCTAGCGCACTAATTCACTTAGGGAATGAATTGGGATCATTTCCCTCGCGTTTCCCATTGGGAAAGGCAGGAGCTGAGCAATGAGGGTTCATGGGGAGACAGACGCCCCCGAGCTCCATTCAGCTGCTCCAGGCAGCTCTTATGGCAAAGCTGGGCTGGAAGCTCAGCTGGGAGATGATTCATCTCCTCCAGGATCAGGGGCTGCTGATCCCATAGGGATGGATGCAGCAGGAGCCTGCTGCTGCCAGCACCCTCCCCACCTTTGGAGCCAGCACCCAAGGTGGGATCTGTCTGCAATGCAGATCTGCTCCCATCAGCCCAGCATCCTCAGGGACACCCAGCCCTGGGCCCCATTGCAAGGATGGGGCCCCGCATCCCTCCGGAAGGAGGATGCTCCCAGGCACTGGCTGCTCCGTGCCTCAGTTTCCCCCTGGATAAAGAGGATCCCAGTGGGTGGCAGATCCTGGATTCGAGCTCTTGCTGAGGCTAATTCCATTGCCTGGTGCCCAGCTCCCCAGAGAAGGACCCCTTTTCCAAGCGGGATGAGCATCCCAGTGGGTACCACAATGCATTGCACCCATCTTCTGCCCGTTCCAGGGAGCTCTGACTGGTGGAAGCGTCATCCCATGGGGTAAAACCATCCCCATCCATCACCCTGGAGCATGAATCCCAAGACCTGGCACCCAGGGAGGTGAATGTGGGATCCCCACCTTCCCCACGGCAGGCGTGAGAGGAGCCTTTCTGGAGGGGAAGCCAGGATGGGATTCCTTGATTCCATAAACATCCAGGGGGTGGTGATGGTGAGGAGGGGGATTTGTCCCAGAATTTGTCCCAGAATTCCACATCCAGAATGAATTCTTCCATGAAAAAAACATGATTTTGCTGTGGGTGTATTCCCTCCGCTGGGAAAGATGCTTTTCCATCCCAGTGGGATCCCTTGGAGCTGGAGGAGGCTGGGATAAGGTGTGTGGGGGTCCCCTCTATTCCCTGGCTGGGTCTGGGATGCTGCTGCCGCTCTCCTAAGGGAAAAGGGAAAGAAAACCAGGTGGGAAATAAATAGGTGCCATTTTCCATAGGGAAAACTCCAGAGGTTTGGCTTTGCCGAGGGGTCTGCGCCATGTGGGGCTGTGCTGTGCCATGGTGGTCCCATGGGACACCGGGGGTCAGTGTGGGGCCATCACTTGGGGGTCAGGCACAGTGAGAGCAGTGTCCCCGTCCCCCTAGGACAGAGCAGAGGTGACAGCAGTGCCAGGGTGGTCCTGTGGATGCTGGAGACAGGGATGGAGACTGGGACAGGGATGTGGGCGATGACAGGGATGGAGACTGGGATGGGGACAGAGAATGGGACAGGGATAGAGAATGGGACAGGGATAGAGAATGGGACAGGACAGGGATGCAGCATCCCAGCTCCTGGAGCTGTCAGTGATTCCCAGCCCCATTCCACATCCATCCCCTGCCCCCCTGGTTCTGGATGGGTCCAGGAGCTGCTGCTTGCACCCAGCCTTGGATCTCACCCCAAATCTCTCTGAGCGCCCATCTCCGGGCATCCCACTTCCAGGGGGTGTTATCCTATGGAGCAGATCCCGGGATGAGGGTGCGAGCTCTGCTCTGACAGCGGGAAGATGCTTCCCCCGCACCAGGGAAGCTGTTACCACTCCCTGCCCTCCTGGGAAGCGCTGAGATTGCTTTGCCTCCAGGGAAGTGGGATGCGGAGCAGGAACAGGCAGCAGCAGTAGCTTGACCCCATGGGATAGGTCCCGGGCTGTGATGAGCACAGTGAGTCCCAGTGACATCCCAGTGACAGGATGGGGTGACATCTCCCCGCCAGGCACTGGAGCATCCCACTGTACCAGGGAGGTGTGCCCAGCACTGATCCCAGCAAGTGTCCATGGAGCTGGGGATGGATCTGGAGAGCCCCCCCCCAATCCCATATCTCCCAATTGAGCCCCCAAACTGGGATGGTGCCTGAATGGGGGTCATGGTGTTGAGCAAAACATGGGGGACCCCAAGTGTGGTCCCCAAAGGGATAGAGAAGAATCTCAGCTCATGGAAGTGCCTGGATTTGGGAAGCTGATTACATCCTTAGTTAGCTCCTTGCAGGGGTGCAGATGGAATTCCAGTGCCTCTGGCCCTTGGGGATGCTCCCTGCCTGGTTTCGGGGTGCAGGGGGATGGATGCTGTGCCCGCATCCCACTGGGGAGGAAGGATGTAGTGGGTGCGTGCTGCATCCCGGTAGAGCAGGGACCCCCTCCACATCTGGAGGAGGAACTTGGGGGGATCATGGAATGGGTTGGGATGAAGGGACCTTAAAGCTCCCCCAAGCCCCAACCCCTGCCACGGGCAGGGACCCCTTCCATAGAGCAGCTTGCTCCAAGCCCCTGTGTCCAACCTGGCCTTGAGCACTGCCAGGGATGGGAATCCCAAAGTCCTTCTCTTCAGGCTGCTCCATCCTTTCCCCCCAGCCTGTGTTTGTCCTGGGATTGCCTCAACCTTGCCCTTGGCATGGGGATACAGGGATCAGCCTGGCCCGAGGCCATCAGGATTCCCTGTTTATGGCAATAAATGGGATGTGTCCTGGTGGAGGCTCCGGCTGCGCGCTGAATCCCTGCTCAGCAATGAACAGCAAAGGGATGCAGAGCCCCAGACATGGGTCCACAGCATCCACAGGGATGGGCAGCATGGGATAGCTGCAGGATGGAGGAGCTGGGATGGAAGCAGGAGGAGCGGGATGAATGGGATGAGTGGGACAAGCGGGATGAGCGAGACGAGCAGGATGAGCGGGATGAGTGGGATAAATGGGGTGCATGAGTGGGATGAGCAGGAGAAATGGGACAAGCAGCACAAGTGGGATGAGCAGGACTAGTGGGATAAGTGGGATGAGTAGGACCAGTGGGACAAGCAGGGTGAGTGGGATGAGTGGGATGAGTGGGATGAGCGGGATGCCCTTCCTGAGCCCCCCCGCCCCATGCATCAAACCCTCCCGCCTGCTCCCGCTGCTCTCCTCATCTCAGGAATGGCTTTTTTTAGCTCCCTCAGCTTCCCCCCCCCCCCGCCTCCGGGGTGGGCCCCGGATTCCCGGCCCTATTAAAGCATCACCCGCATCCAGCTGCATCTGTCCGTCCCCGTGCCGAGGATGCCGCTGGCATTTGATGCTCCCGGATACGCCGGGATCTGCTCCGTGTTCCCGCTGCTGAGAGCAGGGATGCTGAGCCGCCACGGAGGGACAGAGGGACGTGGGGATGGACCCACACCAAGGCCTGGCTGTATTCTACAGTGCATGTGTCTCCAGTGTGAGTAGGTGACTGGAGATGCGGCCCTGTTGGAATAACATCCGGTGTCCGAGGCTTCGGATGGAAGATCCCGCCTGGATCCGGCCTCATAGCCAAGGATGCTCCCGGGATGGTCCCAGCCAGGGTGCCGGGGGTGCAGGGATGGGGACGGGGTCCGGAGGGTGGCACTGGGGCTCGGATGGAGCCTGGAGCCGCCGGAAAACAGGGATTGAAGGAAGAGCAAATCCTATGGACCAGAGCTTGGAGCTTCCACCTATTCCTGTAGCAGCATTGTCCTTGTCCTGGTGTTCCAGACAAGGGGTGGAGGCAGGAATAGAGCCCGCAGTGACATGGCCATTGACATGCCTCCTGTGTCCATCAGCGTGGCTTTAGGGCCACCGTCCCACAGAGCCAGCTCCTGGGGTCACCTCCTGCCACCCCCTGTCTTCATCCCAATGCCCCGTCCATGTCCTCCTCCACTTTTGGGAACCCCGAATCTCCTTCCCGTGTTGGACATTGCCTCAAACCAGACCTTTTCACCCCAGAATGGAGCTGGTTGAGCTGGACACCCTCTGGGTGAAGGAGGTTCTGTGCCATGGGGGGTTCCTGGGGACCGATGGGAGGAGCCGGTTCCTGGTGCCCATCCCCGTGGCCTCAGGCCCCATTAACCCCCCTGTCTCCGTGCTCTGCTCTCTCCCCAGGACGCGCTGCTGAGCCTGGGGGCTGTGATCGATGCCTCAGGCCTGAGGGACTCCCTCCGCCATGCGCTGGTCTCGCTGCTGCCTGCAGTGGTAGGTGGGGGATTCTCCGCTGACTCGTACTGAGGTTGAGCTCCACACGGGGTGTCCTCCCCAGCCCACCTCAGTGGCCTCCCTGCAGACAGAGCCCTGGTTGCTGTGTTAGGGTAAGCTGGCTCTTGGGGTCACCTTCCTGAGTACCAGACCCTGGTCCTCACCGGCCACCTCTCCATAGAGCTCCGAGTCCCTCAGGAGATGCAGGGTCCCTAATGACTTTGTGGCACCAGTGCTGGTGACCCTGGTGCTGGTGGCCCTTGGGCTCATGGTGACCCTGGTGCTGGTGATGGCTTTGGGATGGTGCTGGTGGCCCTGGTGCTGGTGATGGCCTTGGGATGGTGCTGGTGGCCCTGGTGCTGGTGATGACCTTGGGATGGTGCTGGTGGCCCTGGTGCTGGTGATGGCCTTGGGATGGTGCTGGTGGCCCTGGTGCTGGTGATGGCTTTGGGATGCTGCTGGTGGCCCTGGTGCTATTGGTGACCCCAGCACTGGTGGTGGCCCTGGGGTGCTGCTGGTGTCCCTGATGCTCATGGTGGCCCTGGTGCTGCTGATAGCCCAGAGGTGCTGGTGGCCCGTGTGTGCATGGTGACCTCGGTGCCAGTGGTGGCCCTGGTGCTCAGTGCTGGGGGTGACCCCATAGCGCTGGTGTTTGCGAGCGTGCACATGCACGTGTGAGCACGCACAGGGCTGCACGTACATGTGTGTGCAAGCACGTGTGCAGCTCTATACACACGCATGTGCAAGCGCACGGCTGCATGTGTGCGCGCAGGGACACGTTGAGCCACGATGGGATGGGTGGGGGGGTCCCTTTGGGGGTCCCTGTGCCCCAGAGCCCCTCTCCCCCCCCAGGAGCACGTCTACATCTACCTGCTGGAGGGGGAAACCCGACTGATCTGCGATGACCCCCCCCATGAGCTGCCAGCCGAGGGGAAGCTCAGGTGAGCCCGGCCCTTGTGTGTGCACACGCGTGTGCATGGAGGGGTTGTGTGTGCACATGTGTGTGTGCATAGAGGGGGTGTGTGCACACGTGTGCATGGAGGGGTTGTGTGTGCACACACGTGTGTGCATGGAGGGGTTGTGTGCACGTGTGTGCATGGAGGGGGTGTGTGCACACGTGTGTGCGTGGAGGGGTGTGTGCACACGTGTGTGTGCATGGAGGGGTTGGATGTGCACATGTGTGTGCATGGAGGGGGTGTGTTCACACACGTGTGTGTGGAGGGGGTGTGTGTGTGCATGGAGGGGGTGTGTGTGTGTGTGCGTGGAGGGGTTGTGTGTGTGCATGTGTGTGTGTGGAGGGGGTGTGTGCACACGTGTGTGCGTGGAGGGGGTGTGTGCACACGTGTGTGTGCATGGAGGGGTTGGATGTGCACATGTGTGTGTGTGTGTTCACACACGTGTGTGTGGAGGGGTGTGTGTGCACACGTGTGTGCATGGAGGGGGTGTGTGCACATGTGTGTGAATGGAGGGGGTGTGTGCGCATGTGTGTGCGTGGAGGGGTTGTGTGTGTGCATGTGTGTGTGTGGAGGGGGTGTGTGCACATGTGTGTGCATGGAGGGGTTGTGTGTGCACACGTGTGTGTGGAGGGGGTGTGTGTGCACACGTGTGCGTGGAGGGGGTGTGTGCACATGTGTGTGCATGGAGGGGTTGTGTGCACATGTGTGTGTGCATAGAGGGAGTGTGTGCACACGCGTGTGCATGGAGGGTGTGTGTGTGCACACGTGTGTGCATGGAGGGGTTGTGTGCACACACGTGTGTGTGGAGGGGGTGTGTGCACACGCGTGTGCGTGGAGGGGTTGTGTGTACATGTGTGTGTGCATGGAGGGGTTGTGTGCCACACACGTGTGTGTGGAGGGGGTGTGTGCACACGCGTGTGTGTGGAGGGGTTGTGTGCACACACACGTGTGTGGAGGGGGTGTGTGCACACGTGTGTGCGTGGAATGCCTGATGTCTCATGGGGACCAGCAGGCTCCAGGGCTGGGCAGACCCTTGTCCCCCCAGCCCTGCACCGTGTCCCCTCCTTGCTGCAGACCTGAGTCTGGGTGCGGGAGGTCAGGGACCTGTCCCCATCCTCATCCCATCCACACCCACAGCCTCATTCCTGTCCCCTTTCTCTTCGCCATCTCCATCCTCCTCCTTGACCCCATGCTCATTCCATCCCTGTCTCTATCCCTGTCTCTATCCCCATCCTCATGCCCTTTCCCTTTCCCTTCCCCATCCCCATTTCCATCCTCATCTTCATGCTCATCTCCATCCACCTCCTGCTCCTCATCTCATCCCCATCCCACTCTGGTCCCCGTCCTCATTCTGTGCTCCTCCCCACCTTTCTCCCACCCTTATCCCTTTTCTCCTTCCTCATTCTCATCCCCACTGCCACCCTCTTTCCATTCCCATTCCCATCCTTGTCCCCATCCTTATCCCCTTTCACATCCCCATCCTCATCCTCATCCTTGTCCCATCCCTGTCCCCTTCCTGTTGCTGTCCCTACACCCATCCCCTGGATGAGGTTGGACCCACAGGGAATTCCCTGGGTGTGAAAGAGCACGTGGAGGGCACTGGGTGTGTGCAGGGACACACATGTACCTGGGTGCCTCAGGGTGTCCGTGTCCCCGCAGGGATGCGGTGCGGAAGCAGAAGCGGCTGGAATGTGGGGGGCTGCCCCCCACCGAGCTCCCCAGCCAGCAGCTGGGACCCCTGGCAGCACCACTGGCCCCTGGAACGCAAGGTGGGTGCTGAGGTGGGGGGAGAGGGGATGGACGGATGGATGGATGGAGGGGCGGAGGGAGGGATGGATGGAGGGAGGGAGGGAGAGATGGATGGAGGGAAGGAGGGATGGAGGGATGGAGGGAGAGAGGGAGGGAGGGAGGGTGGGAGGGAGAGAGGGATGGAGGGATGGGTGGAGGGAGGGATGGAGGGATGGATGAAGGGGTGGATGGGTTGATGGATGGATGGAGGGATGGATGGATGGAGGGATGGATGACCAGGTTGGCCCAGAGAAGCTGTGGCTGCCCCATCCCTGGCAGTGCTCAAGGCCAGGTTGGACACAGGGGCTTGGAGCAAGCTGCTCCAGTGGAAGGGGTCCCTGCCCCTGGCTGGGGTTGGAGCTGGAGGAGCTTTAAGTCCCTTCCAACCCAAACCAGGCTGGGATTCTGGGATTCTGTACATGGGAGGATGAGTGAATTGGTGGGAGGATGGATGACGGATGAGCTGATGGGTGCATGGATGGATGCATGGATGGATGGATGGATGGATGCATGGATGGATGGACCGATGGGTGTAATGACAGGCAGTTGGTTGGTTGGTTGGTTGGTTGGGTGGTTGGATGGTTGGTGGGAGGGATGGATGGGTGGAGGGATGGATGAATGGATGGATGGATGGGTGGATGGACTGATGGGTGCAATGATGGATGGATGGATGGATGGAGGGAGGGATGGATGGATGGATGGATGGATGGATGGATGGAGGGAGGGAGGGAGGGAGGGATGGATTGATGGATGGATGGATGGATGGATGGATGGTTGGATGGGGGATGGATGGATGGATGGATGGATGGATGGATGGAGGGATGGATGGATGGATGGATGGATGGATGGATGGATGGATGGATGGATGGATGGATGGATGGTTGGCTGGCTGGCTGGCTGGATGGATGGATGGATGGATGGATGGATGGATGGATGGATGGATGGATGGATGGATGGATGGATGGGTGGTTGGATGGATGGGTGGTTGGATGGATGGGTGGATGGATGATGACTCTTTGAGATCATGGAGGGAACATGAACCTGAGGGCTCAGTGCCACAGCCCCTGGTTTCCCCAGTCCCACCCCTCTCTTGCCTTCCAGTGCTCATCCTGCCACTGGTGGACAAGGACAGCGGGGCTGTGGTGTGCGTCATCCTGGTGAGCACGGGCACATGGGCAGGGCTCTGGGGTGAGAGCAAAACCCAGCCCCCGAGCTCCTCACCCCACAACCCCTCCTCAGGTGCACTGCGGCCAGCTGAGTGACCTGGACGAGCAGAACCTGCGGGCGCTGCAGAGACACGTGAGTGCCCCGGCTCCGTTATGGGTCCCAGCACCCCGGTCCCTGCCACCCCTCCCTGGGACCCTGCTCTCAGCCCCGCTGTCCCTGTCCCTCCGCAGACCCTGGTAGCGTTCCGGCGCCTGCAGGCCCTGCAGAAGCTGCAGCCCTGGCCCCAGGTCAGCCTCTCCACCAGCTCCTCCCAGACCTCCTTGGCCAAGGCTGAGAAGGTGCCCAACAGCAGCTACAGTGCCCTGGACTGCAAGATCCTGCAGCTCTGCGGTGAGGGGGGGGCAGGCAGCAGGGCTGGGGTGCAGGGCAGGGCGGTGCTGGGTGTTGAACCCCTCTCGCCCCTCCTGCAGGTGAGCTCTATGACCTGGATGCTGCCTCGCTCCAACTCAAGGTCGTCAACTATGTGAGTAGTCACCCCATGGTCCCCAGGGTGTCCCAGCATTGGGACACCCTGTTTTATCCCCCCTCCCCACATAGAATGTCCATCAAAGCAAAGAAAACCTTCAAGTCATCAGTAGTGACCAGGGTGAAGAGCCTTGTCCTTGCTATCAGTAGTGACCAGGGTGAACAGCCTTGTCCTCACCATCAGTAGTGACCAGGGTGAACAACCTTGTCCTCACCATCACCAGTGACCAGGGTGAACAGCCTTGTCCTCACCATCAGCAGTGACCAGGGTGAACAGCCTTGTCACCTCACCCATCACCATCAGTAGTGACCAGGGTGAACAGCCTTGTCCTCACCATCACCAGTGACCAGGGTGAACAGCCTTGTCCTCACCATCACCTTGTCCTCACCATCAGTAGTGACCAGGGTGAACAGCCTTGTCCTCACCATCACCAGTGACCAGGGTGAACAACCTTGTCCTCACCATCACCAGTGACCAGGGTGAACAACCTTGTCCTCACCATCACCTGTGACCAGGGTGAACAGCCTTGTCCTCAC
Organism: Pezoporus wallicus; assembly: GCF_028554395.1. Lineage (NCBI taxonomy): Eukaryota > Metazoa > Chordata > Aves > Psittaciformes > Psittacidae > Pezoporus > Pezoporus wallicus. The sequence continues at coordinate 10,338 of NW_026636993.1, forward strand.
CATCACCAGTGACCAGGGTGAACAACCTTGTCCTCACCATCACCAGTGACCAGGGTGAACAGCCTTGTCCTCACCATCACCAGTGACCAGGGTGAACAACCTTGTCCTCACCATCAGTAGTGACCAGGGTGAACAGCCTTGTCCTCACCATCACCAGTGACCAGGGTGAACAGCCTTGTCCTCACCATCAGTAGTGACCAGGGTGAACAGCCTTGTCCTCACATCAGTAGTGACCAGGGTGAACAGTGACCAGGGTGAACAGCCTTGTCCTCACCATCAGTAGTGACCAGGGTGAACAGCCTTGTCCTCACCATCACCAGTGACCAGGGTGAACCTTTCCAGCCACAAGAAGAGGTTCTAGGGGGGCACCTGGTCCTGTGTGGCCCTTGTGGGTACCCAGGGAGGTGACAAAGGGTCAGACCCTCCCCTTCGGGGCCTGGGCCCCATTGAAGTGGTGACCCCCTCTCTATCCCCCCCCAGCTGAAGCAGGAGACCCAGTCCCTGTGCTGCTGCCTCCTGCTCGTGTCCGAGGACAACCACCAGCTCTTCTGCCAGGTGGGTCCCAGCGTGATCCCCCCACCCTGATCCTATGGGGCCTCTTGCACCCCCTAACCCATCTCCATGGGGCTCGGCCACCATCCCATGGGTTCTCCTCCCCACATCTCTTGTAGGTGGTGGGGGACCGTGTCCTGGAGGAGGAGATCAGCTTCTCGGTGAGTGGGGTGATGAGGGCTGGGGGGCAATGGGTGCCACGGGCTCACCCGTCCCCTCCACACGCAGCTCACCTTCGGGCGCCTGGGGCAAGTGGTGGAGGACAAGAAGTCCATCACCTTGAAGGACATCAGCGAGGTGGGTCCCATCCCGGACCCGGATGGGGACACGGTTGTGTGAGTGTCCCCCTCGGTGTCCCACGGGGCGCCCATCTCCCCTGCTCCCACAGGAGGAGCACAGGCAGCTGAGCAGCATGCTGGGCTGCGAGGTCACCTCCATGCTCTGCGTCCCCGTCATCAGCCGCGCCACCTCCCAGGTGGTGGCATTGGCCTGCGCCTTCAACAAGCTGAGCGGTGAGAGGTGAGCTGGGGACCCGGACCCCTTCCAGGTGCCCTTTGGGTACCCCCGTGGGGCGAGGGCTGGGCCGTTCGCTCTGGGCCCTACTGAGGGCTCTGTCTTGGTGTCCCCCTTGGGCTCTTGTCCCCCCCTGCAGCTATACAGAGGCGGACGAGCACAAGATCCAGCACTGCTTCTGCTACACCTCCACGGTGCTCACCAGCACCTTGGCCTTCCAGAAGGAGCAGAAGCTCAAGTGCGAGTGCCAGGTGAGGAGCACACCTGAGGCCGTGTCATGCCAAGCACACGCGTGTGCCCCGTGTCGCGGCGGGTGCTGACCCTGGCCCCTCTGTCCCCGCCAGGCGCTGCTGCAGGTGGCAAAGAACCTCTTCACCCACTTGGGTAGGTGCTGGTGCGGGAGCAGCGCTGAGGGTGCTGCCGGGACACGGTCACGGGGGGTGGCCGGGGGCTTGCACTGGCTGCTGCACGGGTGTACACGGCATGAGCACGGAGCGCTGTGTGCACGCAGGGATGGGTGTACACGCGTGTGCTGCTGCAGGCACACTGCCGCACATAGACATGCACTGCTGCATGTATGTACTGCTGCATGAACACTAATACACTGCTGTGCACACGCTGCTGCACGCACATGAACTGCTGCAGGCACACTGCACACATACACATGCACTGCTGCATGTATGTACTGCTGCATGAACACTAATACACTGCTGTGCACACGCTGCTGCATGCACATACACTGCTGCACGCACACTGCCACACATACACATGCACTCCTGCATGTATGTACTGCTGCATGTATGTACTGCTGCATGTACACTAATGAACTGCTGCACGCACACGCACTGCTGCACACGCAAAGCACTGCTGCCTGCACACTGCCTGCACACACACTGGTGCACACCCACATGCACTGCTGCACATGCCCTGCATGCACACATACATGCACTGCTACACACACACTCTACTGCACATGCACTGATGCACACACACCTGCACCGCTGCATTCACACTGCTGCGCGCACATGCCCTGCATGCACATGCACTGCTGCACACACACGCTGCACAGGCTGCTGCCGACTTGCATGGGCTCTGTCACCGTCTGGTGTGCACACACACATGCACGCACACATGTGCACACACACACGCACACATGCACACACATACAAGTCCACACGCATGCTCCCATGCCCCTGCAGTGGGGGGGTGCAGGCAGAGCCCCCCCTTTCACAGCATGGGTGGGCAGGGGAAGCGGGGGGGAGGTACTCGGGCAGTCCCTGCGTGCCCCGGCTCCCTGACCCCCCCTCCCCGCAGACGACGTCTCCGTTCTGCTCCAGGAGATCATCACCGAGGCGCGAAACCTCAGCAACGCCGAGATGTGAGTGAGCCCCTGGGGGGGCACGGGGGGGGGGGGGTGGGGGTGTGGGTGACACCATTGGGTGCTGGGACCCCCACGGGTGCCAGCAGCGTCAGCGTCTGTTCCAGATGCTCCGTGTTCCTGCTGGACCGGCTCAGCCACGAGCTGGTGGCCAAAGTGTTTGCTGGAGGAGTGGTGGACGATGAGGTGAGCGCAGGGAGCGCAGGCGGGGGCTTGGGGGGTGCCCGGGGCCCTGTCCCCAGCGTGATGTGGAATCAGGGAATGGGTTGGGATGAAGGGAGCTTAAAGCTCATCTAAAGCCACGGGCAGGGACCCCTTCCATAGAGCAGCTTGCTCCAAGCCCCTGTGTGCAACCTGGCCTTGAACACTGCCAGGGATGGGGCAGCCACAGCTTCTCTGGGCACCCTGTGCCAGCGCCTCAGCACCCTCACAGGGAAGAGCTTCTGCCTTATCTCCAACCTGAACTTCCCCTGTTTCAGTTTGAACCCATCACCCCTTGTCCTATCACTGCAGTCCCTGATGAAGAGTCCCTCCCCAGCATCCTTGCAGCCCCCTTCACACACTGGAAGCTGCTCTGAGGTCTCCTCACAGCTTCTCTTCTCCAGGCTGAGCCCCAGTGTCCTCAGCCCGGCTCCCTATGGCCCGCAGCGCACAGCTCGGTGCCACCACAGGCGCGCTGACGATGCCTCAATCCGTGTCCCTGCTGCAGAGCTACGAGATCCGCATCCCCGCGGACCAGGGCATCGCCGGGCACGTGGCCACCACCGGCAAGATCCTCAACATCCAAGGACGCCTATTCCCACCCGCTCTTCTACCGCGGCGTGGACGACAGCACCGGCTTCCGCACCAGGAACATCCTCTGCTTCCCCATCAAGAACGAGAGCCAGGGTGAGGGCTGCTGGGGGCACGGGGACGGCGCCCGCGGTGGGAGATGGGGTCCGTGTGTGGTGGTGGAAGGGTGCCCTGGGGCGTGGGGGCAGCATCCGGCCCTGGCACACGGGCACTAATGTTGGCCCAAGGATGTGGCCGCCGTCCTGTCCCTCAGCGCATGGGCACAGGGCTTGTCCCCTGCCCGTGGGCACAGCACTGTCAACAGCATCTGGGTACCGCTCCGGTGGCACGGTGCCGTCCCAGAACACGGGCATGATCCTGTCCCCAGAACGTGGGCACAGCACTGTTCCTGGTACACAGACACAGTCCTGGCCATAGCACACGGGTACAATCCTGTCCCTCTTACATGGGCACAATCCAGTCCCCAGAACGTGGGCACAGCACTGTCAACAGCATCTGGGTACCATTCCAGTGGCATGATGCTGTCCTCAGCACATGGGGCATGATCCTGTCCCCAGAACGTGGGCACAGCACTGTCCCTGGTACACAGACACAGTCCTGGCCATAGCACACAGGTACAATCCTGTCCCTCTTACATGGGCACAATCCAGTCCCCAGCCATGGGCACAGCAGTGTTCCTGGTATGGTACATGGGCACAATCCTGTCCCCAGCCATGAGTACAGCAGTGTTCCAGGTACATGGGCACCATCCTGTCCCCAGCCATGGGCACAGCAGTGTTCCTGGTACATGGGCACCATCCTGTCCCCAGCCCATGGGCACAATCCTGTCCCCAGAACGTGGGCACAGCACTGTTCCTGGTACATGGGCACCATCCTGTCCCCAGCCATGGGTACAGCAGTGTTCCAGGTACATGGGCACCATCCTGTCCCCAGCCATGGGTACAGCAGTGTTCCAGGTACATGGGCACCATCCTGTCCCCAGTACAGCAGTGTTCCAGGTACATGGGCACCATCCTGTCCCCAGCCATGGGTACAGCAGTGTTCAGGTACATGGGCACCATCCTGTCCCAAACGCACAGGCGCAGCTTTGTCCTCAGCGCATGGGTGTGATCCTGTCCCTAGCACAGGGGCACGATCCTGTCCCCAGCTTGCGGGCACCACCCTCTTTCCATTGTCCCTGGGCCCCATCCTGTCCCCAGCATCACCGTCTGCAGCCCAGGGGCCCCATCCTGTCCCCAGGCATGGGCCTGATCCTGCCCCTGTGCCCCTCCGTCTCCCTGCAGAGGTGATCGGGGTGGCGGAGCTGGTGAACAAGATCAACGGGCCCTGGTTCAGCAAGTTCGATGAGGACCTGGCCACCGCCTTCTCCATCTACTGCGGCATCAGCATCGCCCATGTATGAGGAGGGGTGAACAACGGGGGGCGAGGGGGAGCCGGGGGGGCACAGCACAGGGATGATGGGGGGACATTGTGTGGTCCCCGTTCCTTGGGGATAAGCGGTGGAGGGGATGGGATGGGGTGAGATGGGATGGGATAAAATGGGAGGAGATGGGTTGGGATGGGATAAAATGGGATGAGATGGGATGAGATGGATTGGGATGGGATGAAATGGGATGGGATAAAATGGGATGAGATAGGATGGGATGAGACGGATTGTGATTGGATGGGATGGGATGGAATGGAATGAGATGAGATGGGATGTGATGGGGTGGGATGGGATAGGATGTGATGGGATGGGAATGGGATGGTATGAGGTGGGATGGAATAAGATGGGGATGGGATGGATGGGATTAGATGGGATAGGATGGGATAGGATGGAATTGGATGGGATGGAATGGGATGCGATGGATGGGATGGGATGGCATGGGATGGCATGGGAAGGGAAGGGATGGATGGGGAGGGCACACATGGATGTGCTGGCTGACTGGGAGGTACTGGGAGGCTTTGGGGTCCCCTCCAGAGCTCCATAACCCCCCTCCCACCCCCCAGTCTCTGCTCTACAAGAAGGTGAACGAGGCGCAGTACCGCAGCCACTTGGCCAACGAGATGATGATGTACCACATGAAGGTGAGGGGACGCGGGGACAGGGATGGGGACACGAGCTGGGACCCCCCCCACCACCACCATGGTGCCCCCCACCCCACCCCGCGGTGGTGACCCAATGTGGCGGAGGGGTCCCGGGGATGCTGTGGCCCCAGGGACAGCGTGGGGACCCCTGGGGACCTGCTCGCGCCGCAGGTGTCGGATGATGAGTACACGAAGCTGCTGAACGAGGGCATCCAGCCCGTGGCCACCATCGACCCCAACTTCGCCAACTTCACCTACACCCCGCGCTCGCTGCCCGAGGATGACACCTCCATGGTGAGGACTGTGGGGATGGTCCCAAAATGCAGCTGCCTGCCGGGGGGGGGTGGAACAACACCCTGCTGGGCACTGTCACCCGCTGCCACCCCCCTGTCCCCTCCCCAGGCCATCCTGAGCATGCTGCAGGACATGAACTTCATCAACACCTACAAGATGGATCGTCAGACGCTCACCAGGTGGGTCCCCATCCGTCTCCTCATCCTTGTCATCATCCCCATCCTTATCCTTATCCTTATCCTTATCCTTATTCTTCTCCTTATCCTTGTTATCTTTATCCTTCCCCTTATCCTTGTTGTAATCCTTATCCTTGTTGTTATCCTTATCCTTATCTTCCTTGTCTTTGTCCTTATCCTTATCCTTATCCTTGTTATCTTTATCCTTCCCCTTATCCTTGTTGTCCTTGTTGTTATCCTTGTCCTATGTCCTTTTTCCTTGTCCTTGTCCTTGTCCTTTTCCTTGTCCTTGTCCTTATCCTTCTCGTTATAGTTATCGTTATCCTTGTCCTTATCCTTATCCTTATCCTTATCCTTATCCTTACCCTTACTGTTACCCTTCTCCTTCTCCTTCTCCTTGTTATAGTTATCCTTCTCCTTCTCCTTCTCCTTCTCCTCGTTATCCTTATCCTTATCCTTATCCTTATCCTTATCCTTATCCTTACCCTTACTTATCCTTACTCTTATCCTTATCCTTATCCTTATCCTTACCCTTATCTTTATCTTTATCCTTATCCTTACCCTTATCCTTACCCTCCTTGTCCTTGTCCTTGTCCTTGTCCTTGTCCTTGTCCTCATCCCTATCCCCATCCTTATGCTTCTCCCCATCCCCATCCCCATCCCATCCTGCCGGGGTCCACCCAGCCAAGTGAAGGTCCCCATGGGTACAAAGTCCCCCCCAACCCATGTCCCTGTGTCCCCCCCCAGGTTCTGCCTGATGGTGAAGAAGGGCTACCGGGACCCCCCGTACCACAACTGGATGCACGCCTTCTCCGTCTCCCACTTCTGCTACCTGCTCTACAAGAACCTGGAGCTCGTCAACTACCTGGAGTAAGGCTGGAGCCCGTCCCCGTGCCCTGTCCCCATGGGGTGTTCCCTGCCCTCCCGCCTGCCTCAGTTTCCCTCCTTCCCCCATCTCAGAGACATCGAGATCTTTGCCCTCTTCATCTCCTGCATGTGCCACGACCTGGACCACAGAGGCACCAATAACTCCTTCCAGGTGGCCTCGGTGAGCCGAGCCCGGCGCTGGGACGCGCAGGGGTTGTGGGGACAGGGATGGAGACGGGGCCCGGGGGGTTCTGCACCCCCATAACCCCATGGATCCCACCTCTTTGCCTTGCAGAAATCAGTCCTGGCTGCGCTGTACAGCTCAGAGGGCTCCGTCATGGAGGTAAGGTCCACCCTGGCCGTGGTGGTGGGGCAGGACCCTGCCTGCACCCTGCCTGCTCCATGGTCCCGTCTCCTCCTGCAGCGGCATCACTTTGCCCAAGCCATCGCCATCCTCAACAGCCAAGGCTGCAACATCTTTGACCACTTCTCCCGCAAGGTGAGCCCCAAAGCTTGGTCCCTCTTCCACGCGGAGCATCCCACATCCCACCGGAGCTCCCCGTCCCTGCATCCAGCTCTTGGGATGCTGGTAGTCACCTTGCCTGGCCCTGCAGGACTACCAGCGCATGCTGGACCTCATGAGGGACATCATCCTGGCCACCGACCTGGCGCATCACCTCCGCATCTTCAAGGACCTCCAGAAGATGGCAGAAGGTGAAGACCACGGGATAAGGGGTTGTGGTGGGACCTCAGCCCACCAAGGCTGGGAGTTGGCACCGCTGGTCCCCATAGTCCTCATGCAAGGGGTGATGGGGGCTGTGGGGCTCCTTCCTGAGCCCCCCAACCCCAGCCCCACAGTGGGCTACGACCCCAAGAACAAGCAGCACCACAGCCTCTTGCTCTGCCTGCTCATGACTTCCTGCGACCTCTCCGACCAGACCAAGGGCTGGAAGACCACCAGGAAGATTGCGGTGAGCGTCCCACCGTGGGGCTGACCCCTTAGGAGCTGCCCCATAGCACCTGCATGTCCCCCAGCACTGGAACCGACCCGCCCCCCATCATGTCCTAGGGAAGTGGTTCCTCCATGAAGGGACCCCATGGCCACGCAGTAGCTCCCCATGCCGGGAGCCTCATGGGGACATGGAGAGGGGTCTGGGGGTGGATGGGGTGGGGGGGTCACCCCGGTGTGCACCCCTCCATGCTGACAGCCTGTCCCTTGCAGGAGCTGATCTACAAGGAGTTCTTCTCCCAGGGTGACCTGGTAGGTGGCACCAAGGCTTGGGCTTGGCCAATGCTCTTGGCAAGCACCAAAGGGGCTTGGGTGAGGTGGGAGGTGGAGCAGGGAGGTCTGGCCCAGAGATGTTATGGGTGTTCCATCCCTGGCAGTGTTCAAGGCCAGGTTGGACACAGCAAGCTGCTCTAATGGAAGGGGTCCCTGACATGGCCCCACCTCCATCCTTATCCTTCTCCCCATCCCCATCTCCATCCCCATCCCCATCCCTATCCTCATCCTCATCCCCATCTCTACTCCCATCCTCATCTCCATCTCTATCCCCATCCTTGTTCCCATCCTTTTCTTTGTCCCAATCCCCATCCTTGTCCCAATCCCCATCCTTGTTCCCATCTCCATCCTTATCTTTGTCCCCATCCCCATCCTTGTCCCAATCCCCATCCTTGTTCCCATCTCCATCCTTATCTTTGTCCCCATCCCCATCCTTGTCCCCATCCCCATCCTTTTTCCCCATCTTGTCCCAATCTCCCCATCTTTGTCCCCATCCCCATCCTTGTTCCCCCCATCTCCATCCTTATCTTTGTCCCCATCCCCATCCTTGTCCCCATCCCCATCCTTGTCCCCATCCCCATCCTTGTCCCAATCCCCATCCTTTTCCCCATCCCCATCCTTGTCCCAATCCCCATCCTTGTTCCCATCTCCATCCTTATCCCCTCCCCATGTTCCCAATCCCCATCCTTGTTCCCATCTCCATCCTTATCTTTGTCCCCATCCCCATCCTTTTCCCCATCCCCATCCTTGTTTTCCCCATCCCCATCCTTGTCCCAATCCCCATCCTTGTTCCCATCTCCATCTTATCTTTGTCCCCATCTTTGTCCCCATCCCCATCCTTGTCCCCATCCCCATCCTTTTCCCCATCCCCATCCTTGTCCCAATCCCCATCCTTGTTCCCATCCCCATCCTTGTCCCAATCCCCATCCTTGTTCCCATCTCCATCCTTATCTTTGTCCCCATCCCCATCCTTTTCCCCATCCCCGTCCTTGTCCCAATCCCCATCCTTGTTCCCATCTCCATCCTTATCTTTGTCCCCATCCCTATCCTTGTCCCCATCCCCATCTCTATCCTTCTGTCTATTCCCATCCCATCCTCACCCCCATCATGTCCGGGGTTTGCAACTGGATGAGCATTAAGCTCCCTTCCAACCCAAGCCATCCCATGATGGTCTGACTGGAGAAGGGATGACCATTGCCATTGACCATCTCTACAGGAGAAGGCCATGGGCAACCGCCCGCTGGAGATGATGGACCGGGAGAAAGCCTACATCCCGGAGCTGCAGATCAGCTTCATGGAGCACATCGCCATGCCCATCTACAAGTGAGCACCCCCGTGGCTGCTGGGTCTTACCCACGCTGTGGGGCTCCCGAGCGGCGTGGTCGCACCTCGGCGGGTTCAGCCCCACGCTGATGGGTTCTCCCCCTATAGGTTGCTCCAGGACCTCTTCCCGAAGGCATCGGAGCTCTATGAGAGGGTGGCCAGCAACCGGGAGCAGTGGACGAAGGTGTCCCACAAGTTCACCATCCGCGGCCTGCCCAGCAACAACTCCTTGGACTTCCTGGATGAGGAATACGACCCCCAGCTCAACGGATGCCTGGAGCCCGAGGGGGGACACCCCATGGCAGGGGCTGAGTGACGGGGGTGACGGGGGGGACACCATGGATGGTCCCGTCCCGTCCCCCCCAGCCCACGGGGAGGAGGTTGTGGGGTGGTGGGGATGGACACAGTGACTGGAGCACCATGGCGAGGGCTCAGCCACCACCCACCTCCCCTCCAGCGGGGACTGTCCCCTTCCTGTGGGTGTTCATTCAGGTGTCACCTTCACCTTGGGGCCCTCTTTGGTGGGACTCTGCCTTGGGGCCCTGTGGGGACACTATGGGGACGCCATAGGGCTGGGTGTGCTTTCAACTGCCTTAAGGCTGCAGGTTTTGTCTCCATAGGGTGACAACGGGGACGATGTCCTCAATGGAAGCACCCTCAAAGGGTTCTCACCTGAAATGGGGTCAATGGGATGGAGGGGGATGAGGGACAATGGGAGTGCTGGTGATGGGGTGAATAGCGTGGGGACATCCCTACGGACCCCAAAGGTGGAGCCAAGGCTGGGGAGGTGGGATGGGAGTGCTGGGGATGGAGGAGCCAGGATGAGACCCATGGAAAGAGGCTGGATCTACATAGAGGAGGCATCTGGGGCAGGATGCCCATGACCATGGCGATGCTCTGCCTGCATCCAGCCCCACCACACTGGAGAACCCCCCTGCTTCTAACCCCCCATCACCCATGGGAGGCCCCGTGTCTTTCACCCAGCCTGGTCCCACCAAACCATGACCCCTGCAAGGGCTACACCCGTGCCAAGGCTGCAGGATTGGTCCCCACCACGTGGTGTCTCTGTGGCTCAGCACCATGGTGCCCATCCTGGAGCCTCCTTGCTGCAAGTGGCTGCACCAGTGACCAACCCGTCCATGGCATCACCCCGCTGTGGCCACCATGCATGGACCCCACCATTGTCCCTCTGGTCCTATAGACCACCATGCATGGACCCTGATGGTCTCCTGTGGCCCCTCTGGTCCTATAGACCACCATGCATGGACCCTGATGGTCTCCTGTGGCCCCTCTGGTCCTGCAGAGCACCATGCATGGACCCTGATGGTCTCCTGTGGCCCCTCTGGTCCTATAGACCACCATGCATGGACCCTGATGGTCTCCTGTGGCCCCTCTGGTCCTATAGACCACCATGCATGGACCCTGATGGCTTCTTGTGGTCCTTCTGGTCCCATCAACTGCCATGCATGGACCTTACCATCCTCCCATGGACCCTCTGGTCCCACGGACCACCATGCATGGACAGCAATGGCCTCCTGTGGCCCCCCTGGTCCTACTTAGCACCATGCATGGATCCTGGTGGTTTCCTGTGGTCCCTCTGGCCATGCATGGACCCTGCCAGTGTCCCACCACCCCTCCTGCCTTGCTGCCTGATGCATATGGACCCCACCATCCTCCTGTGGTCCTGTTGACCACCATGCATGGACAGTGATGCCCTCCTGTGGTCCCTCCTGTCCTACCAACCACCATGCATGGACCCCGATGGTCTCCTGTGGTCCTTCTAACCCATCAATCACCATGCATGGACCCTTCTGGCCACCCCATGGTCCCCCCAGCCCCACCACCAGATACGTGTGGACCCCTCTGCTCCATCAGCCCCACAGTGTCCCTCCAGGTCTTTGTCACCCCACTTAAAGCCACCCAAACCAGCCATGAGCAGGAGAACCAGGGCAGGGGGAGCCAGGAATGAGGCATTGGGGTGCACCGAGCCCCTCTGGCTGCTCCATCCAGCCCATGGGAGCCGATGGCTCCGTCACCACCACCACGGCAGAGGAAGGTGATGGAAGCAGCACGGTGAAGTCCTGGCTCTACTGGGGTTGGTCCCGATGGGGTTGGTCCCACCAGGATCAAGGGCAGCTTGGCCTGGTCTCCTGGGGTGCCCTGGAGCACACGTGTCTATGGGAGCATCAGGAGAACCTCGTCATGGACAAAGAGAACTCAATTCCTTTTGCCTTACCTACTCGGAGATGCCTTTGCCCAAACCCTGGTAGGACCCATGCGGTGACCACGTTGGCTGCTGGCTTCTCCTACAAGACCCCCCAAGCCCTTGGCCACCATGAGATGACACAAGGGGGGATATGGATGATCCCACAAGCAGCGAACCCCCCCCCACTGCAAGAGGAGGAGGGTGGCTCCATCCCTGGTGTGACACCAGCGTGGTCACGGACCAAAGTTCCTCATCCAGCCGGTACCTGCATCCCGGAGCCAGTGAGGGAGCCTCACACCCCAGACGGGTGCCGATGGATGCGGGGATGCGGATCCCGCCTGGGGTGCCGCATCCCGGGTACCACGCGGCGGCGGAGCGCCGGTCCCCGGCCGCATCCCGCTTTCCCAGCCCCTGCCGCTGGTGGGCGCTGCTCCCCGGTTCCCGGGCAGATCCCAGTGGATGCCGGGCGGCGGAGCCTCCGCCGGCTCCCTCCGCGCCCCGCTCGCGGCGCTGCTTGTGCTGGGCTCCAGCGGAGCCGAGGAGGCGAATCTGCTCCTCCTGCTCCCGCTTTGTCTCCTTCTTCTCTTTATTCTTCTCTTCCTCCTCCTTCTCCTCTTCCTTATCCTCCTCCCTCCCCTTCTCCTTGCCTCCTCTCCTTCTGTACTTCTTGTTTTTCTTCTCGTTTTTCTCCTTCTCCTCCCTTCCCCTTCTCCTCCTCCTTGTTATTCTCATCTTCCCCTTCTCCTCCCTCCTTGTTATTCTCATCTACCCCTTCTCCTCCTCCTTGTTATTCTCATCTTCCCCTTCTCCTCCTTCTTCTTCCCCTTCTTCTTCTCGTTCTTCTCCTCCTCCCCTTCTTGTTTTCTCCTCCTCCTCCTTCTCATTCCCCTTCTCCTCCTTGTTCTTCCACTCCTCCCAGTCTTCTCCTCCTCCTCCTGTTCTCTTCCACCCCTTCTCCTCCTTCTCCTTCTCCTTCTCCTTCTCCTTCTCCTTCTCCTTCTCCTTTCCTTCTCCTTCCCCTTCCCCTTCCCCCCCTCCTCCTCCTTTCTTACTCTATAATTTTTGGTGGGTTTTGGTTTCCTAAATAAATTTCATACGTGGATCTCCCCGCGGCGGCTCCGTGGGTGCCTCGTGTCGGGGTCCCGAGGGATGCTCCGGAGCAGGGTGAGGGATGTGGGTTTGGGGTGCAGGGATGCTACCAGGGATGGGGCAGCCCCTTGTCAAGAGCCCTTGTGCTGCTGCCCCAGAGCTGGATCAGGGCTGCAGGGGGGTCTCCCCTTCACGCAGCAGAGGGGCAGGATCCCCTCCCTGAGCTGCTGCTCACTCTCTGGGGGTGCACCCAGCACACGGGGGGGTTCTGGGCTCAAGCACACACTGAAGCCGGGTCATGGGGGCTCCTCCTCACCCAGCACCCAAGTCCTGCTCCTCAGGCTGCTCCATCCGGTCTCCCCCAGGCTGGGTTTGCCCTGGGAATGCCCCAGCCCAGGGGCAGGACCTTGCCCTTGGCCTGGTTGAGATCCATGGGGCTCACACGGCCCCACCTCTGCAGCGTGTCCGGGTCCCTGTGGGTGGCAGAACATCCCTGGCTGCGTGACCGGGCGCAGACTGAAACAGGTTGGAGATAAGGCAGAAGCTCTTCCCTGGGAGGGTGCTGAGGCGCTGGCACAGGGTGCCCAGAAAGCTGTGGCTGCCCCATCCCTGGCAGTGTTCAAGGCCAGGTTGGACACAGGGGCTTGGAGCAAGCTGCTCTATGGAAGGGGTCCCTGCCCGGGCAGGGGTTGGAGCTGGAGGAGCTTTAAGCTCCATCCCAAACCATTCCCTGATTCCATGACACCCACCTCAGCCCCATGGGCAGGACTCTGCACCCATGGGTCACGCTGCCCTTTGTGCATGGCTGTGATTCCCCCACGGACCCTTTCCCCACAGCGTTCCAGGATGCAGGATCCTGGGTTCAGCGTCTCTCCTCCCCTTGCAGAGCTCAGCTCTGCCCATCACCTCCCCATCAGGGCTGTGGTTTCCATCCCAGCTCCAGGCCTGACTTGAGCCATCCCACTAACAAGCAATTCATTACTGGGATCAATGCAGCGCTTTCATCCCAGCCCCATCCGATGGCTTCATCCCAAAGGAAGTCCCTGGTGGCTGTGACGCTGTCACGGGCTGAGCTGCCAGGATTGGGGTGAAACCCTGCCTGAAGAGCCCCCATTCCCCCCAGCCGTGGTCAAACCCAGCCGCAGAGCCCTGAGCAAAGCCCAGATTGACACTGAGCACGTCCCAGAACAAGGTTTTGGGGGAAACAGTGACATTTCAGCTCCTCTGCCTCTAACACTGACGCCTCCATGCCCCTGGCGACGTCCCTTTGCCCCCTGGGTGCACACAGGTGCCACAACACCCATCAAGCCCCTCACCCCGGCCTCTGGGCTGTACCCATGTGCACCCATGGGTGCTTAAGCACACGGGCTTTGCGTGGGGCTTGTGGCTGCTCCATGCATGTGGATGTGTCGCTTGTGCACAGCGCTGCACGGTGATACAGAGCACTGCACTGCACGGCGCCGCGAGGCACGCTGCACTGCATGTCGCACTGCACAGCACCACGTTGCACAAGCCCCATTGGGCTGCACTGCGCAGCACCACAGAGTGCCACAGAGCACCGCACCAAACAGCACTGCACTGCACAACACTGCACAACACTGCACACTGCGCTGCACTGCTCACCACTGTACTGCACAGCACCACATTGAAGCATACCAAACCACACTGCACTACGTGTTGCACTGCGCACCACTGTACTGCACAGCACCACACTACAGATGACATTGTGCAGCACCACACTGCACAGCACCGCAACGTACTAAACCACACTGCACTGCGCTGCATACACCCGCTCTGCTCCACACTGCACTGTACAGCACCGCACTGCGCTGCATACACTCTCTGCCCCACACTGCACTGCACACCACGCTACAGATCACATTGTGCAGCATCACACTGCACAGCACTGCACCATACTAAACCCCACTGCACAGCACCGCACTGCGCTGCATACACCCGCTCTGCTCCACACTGCACTGCACAGCACTGCATTGTGCAGCACCACACTGCACACTGCACAGCACCGCCACTAAACCGCATGCACACACACCTGCTCTGCCCCACACTGCACCGCACCACACTACAGATCACATTGTGCAGCACCACACTGCACACATTGCACAGCACCGCACCGTACTAAACCGCACTGCACAGCGCTGCATACACCGGCTCTGCCCCACACTGCATGCACCACACTACAGATCACATTCTGCCCCACACTGCACTGCACCGCACCACACTACAGATCACATTGTGCAGCACCACACTGCACACATTGCACAGCACCGCACCGTACTAAACCGCACTGCACAGCGCTGCATACACCGGCTCTGCCCCACACTGCACTGCACAGCACAGCACTGCACTGCGCTGCATATACCCGCTCTGCCCCACACTGCACTGCCCAGCACAGCACTGCACAGCCGCTAAACCGCTCTGCCCCACACTGCACTGCCCAGCACAGCACTGCACAGCGCTGCATACACCCGCTCTGCCCCACACTGCACAGCACCGCACTGCGCTGCATACACCCGCTCTGCCCCACACTGCCGCATCGCACCGCTCACCATCTCCTGCCAGGCCCCGCTGCCGCGCACAGTTGCAGCCGCAGGCGGGAAGTGTCACACCCCGCCGGGGCCTGCCTGTCCTTGCTCCTTCCTGCCTGTGCCTGCTTCCTCCCGCCCTGCGCCCCGGCCCTGCCCGCTCCCGCCCGGCCCAGCTCCGCTCCGCATTTTGGGGCTGCCCGTGGGAATCGGCTGCGTCCCCTGGCCGCGGCGGCTCTGATTGGCTGCTCTGGTGCGGGAGGCGGGCTAACAGGGGGAGAGCCCAATCAGGAAGAGAGGGAACGCGGGAGTGTGCCGGGTCCCCGGGGGTGCGTTTGAGCTCACGGAGGGGGGGAACACACGGACAGGAGTGTGCGGGGAGGGGCTTGTACGTGTGTGTGCGTGTGTGCACGTGTGTGTGTGCACGTGTGTGTGTGTGCACGTGTGTGTGTGTGCACATGTGTGTGTGTGCACGTGTGTGTGTGTATGTGTGTGTGTGTGTGTGTGTGTAGGTGTGTGTGTGTGCGTGTGTGTGTGCATGTGTGTGTGTGTGTGCACGTGTGTGTGTACGTGTGTGTGTGCGTGTGCACGTGTGTGTGTGCACGTGTGTGTGTGCACGTGTGTGTGTGCACGTGTGTGTGTGTGCACGTGTGTGTGCACATGTGTGTGTGTGCACGTGTGTCTCTGGGCGCGTGTGTGTGCACGTGTGTGTGTGCACGTGTGTGTGTGTGTGCACGTGTGTGTGTGCACATGTGTGTGTGTGCACGTGTGTGTGTACGTGTGTGTGTGCGTGTGCACGTGTGTGTGCACATGTGTGTGTGCACGTGTGTGTGTACGTGTGTGTGTGCGTGTGCACGTGTGTGCGTGCACGTGTGTGTGTGCACGTGTGTGTGTGCGCGCATGTGTGTGTGTGCACGTGTGTGTGCACACTGTGTATGCACATGTATGTGTGTGCACATGTGTGCGTGCGCATGCGTGTGTGTGCACATGGGTGTGTGTGCATGGGTGTGTGTGCACGGGTGTGTGTGTACATTGTGTGTGTGCACATGGGTGCATATGCATGTGTGTGTGCACATGTGTGCTTGTGCATGTGTGTGTGCATGTGTGTGTATGTGTGTGCGTGCACGTGTGTGCGTGCACATGTGTATGTGTGCACAGGTGTGTGTGCGCACGTGTGTATGCACATGGTGTGTGCGCACATGTGTGTGTGCACATGTGTGTGTGTGCACGTGTGTGTGTGCACGTGTGTGTGTGCGCGCGTGTGTGTGCACTGTTTGTGTGTGCACGTGTGTGTGTGTGTGCTCGTGTGTGTGTGTGTGTGTGTGTGCACGTGTGTGTGTGTGTGCGTGTGTGCTCGTGTGTGTGTGCAC